>NC_088345.1:14942500-14965000 GCF_036884655.1 Musa acuminata AAA Group
GGCGGCGTGGCGAGAGGGGGCCGGTTGGTTGGGGACTATATGATCGGGCAGCAGATCGGGGCTGGGGCGTTCTCCACTGTATGGCGGGCGCGACACCGCGTGCGGGGTACGGAGGTGGCCGTCAAGGAGATCGCCATGGACCGCCTCTCCAATAAGTTGCAGGAAAACCTTCTGTCCGAGGTCTTCATCCTCCGTCGCATCAACCACCCCAACATCATCGCCCTTTACGACTTCATCCAGGTCCCCTATCCTTCCTCTTTTTTATATATATATTTTTCACAAAGGATAACTCGCAAAGGCAGGATTCTATCTCAGGACCTTGCGATAAATTGTCAAAGTCCATACCAGCCAAGCTAGCTGACATCTTCGTAAAATCAAGATTAAAATTCAAACCAAAAAAATTATCTCGGATGAGGTTTCAAACCCTCAAACTTTTGGTAAAAGGGTTTGATACCACCGGACTAATCTTTAAGGTGTAAAAATGTTTTAGTTGTGGTTTCAAGCTCTCAACTTTGGTAAGTCGTTCTGATACACCACCACCATACCAATGTTTAAGGTGTAAAAAAAAGTTCTCATGGAATAATTTCTTGATTGCTTTTGTGAATGTTGGGCTCTTCCATACATGAATAATTGCAATTGGTTGCTGTGATGATGCTGCACAGAATTACCTCTGCTTTATCTGCTCATGTGAATGTAAATTGTTACTACCGTTGTGTTCTTTCCTTGTACCTGTGAGGAGGAATTGTGTTAAGGTATTAGGATGGTTTTTGAGTCAAATTATGCTTGGCCCAGGTGTTTGTCGACGAGACCCTTACCTGATCCTTGATTTTAGCTTGGTGACATACCTCTTGTTGTTGATGAGTGAGGTCGCACAACTTAATACAAGTGAGAACTAGGAAGTTGGAACAACACCAAATGTACTTCTTAGAATATACTGGCTGCAAAATCCTGGTACATTAGTAGTGTTTCACTATTACAGGTTGAATGCCATGGTTTTGTGGAGAAATCTTCAGTTTTAGTCTGGTCCTAGAATCTAATAAGTGAAGCCCTGAATAAGAGATGAATATGCTAGGGAATCAGCAAGCAGATTTGTCAATCAAGCAGCTACTTGAAACTTCCTCATATGTTTGCATCTTGCAACCCATAAATAGTACATTGACTTTAAACTTCTATAGATGTTTGCATATTGCAGTTCATAAATTGAGGTTTATTGCTAGATATTAAGCAGATTTGATATATTGCACGCTAATATATTTATATTTGATTTGGTATGGTACCAATATACTGGTCTAATATGAATTTGATTAATGCTAATATATCAAATCTAGACTATATATATTCATAATTCATAGGTCAACCCATTTGAGGAATGATATTAGCTCTTGTCATTACCCACGAAAATAGCCACCCTAAGTATATGGGTAAAACTGTATAATTTGATCCTTGCACTGCCAGAAGCCTCATGCACAAGGTCTTTTTTTTATTATCTCCTTTGTCATCACACCTTGTAAGTCAAGTGTACGGAAAGAGATACATAACATTATGAAAATCTAAGCGCTTCAATAAAATTAATAGAGTAAATAGATGCAACCATGCTTGAGGTTAGATCTATTTTGAACAATTTATATTTAGATTTGTTGAACTTTTTAGTGCCATATAGATGTAATAGACCAGACCAGATCTGTTATTAATTGATTTGGGATTTCACTAGGGAGTTTTAGTTGCTTGTTTGATGTCATTTAGGTATATATTTTGGAAAAGATATAAAAAGATAGATGCAACCATGCTTGAGGTTAGATCTATTTTGAACAATTTATATTTAGATTTGTTGAATTTTTTAGTTCCATATAGATGTAATAGACCAGACCAGATCTGTTATTAATTGATTTGGGATTTCACTAGGGAGTTTTAGTTGCTTGTTTGATGTCATTTAGGTATATATTTTGGAAAAGATATAAAAAGATAGAATGCCTTCTTTATTAACATTATGGTTGATAGGATTTTTTTTAATATAAATGCTTCCCCTTAAGGGGACTCAAATTTGCCAATGAAACTAGATGTGGTTGTGGGTGATTGTATTTATTGATGATTAATTCCCTTTTATTGAGTCCATAAAGCAAGTTTTAGAAAATCGATCCAACTAGATTATATAGGTGAGGTGATACTGACACCAGCTGCTTGTCCCCTTAAAATAGTAATGTTGAAACAAGGATTAATCTTAGTTCAATGTCGATTCTAGCACCTTGTTGGATTAGTATTGTACTGATATACCAGAGACGGACAGTGTTAACAACTTGTATCACCCAGTATTAATGAAAAAAAGTTAAAACATGGAGTACTGACCGGTACTGATCTATATGGTTCTCGGTTGCACTGGTAAATACTGGTCAGTATGTACTGATTGATCATTATTTGAAACAATGATTGAAAATTTATGCAGTAACATAGTATACTAGTGTATCGGTCGTGACTCAGCTTTGTATATTCTGCTTGGTAAACTTGGTATACCACTATTCTTCAATCGACTAATGAGGCACTAATGAGGCTATATCTCCTCTTTTTTCTTTCTGCTTTCTGTAGTTCTAAAATCTTTAATTGAGTAAACTAGGAGACCTGATTTATTTATGAAACAAAAGGATTCTTTTGCTGGTATGATATGCTTTTCTCCTAGATAAAGAACTGCTGGCTATCTTTCTCTCTTCTTTATTGATTATTTTGATTTTTTTCCTAACTTTTTTCCTTTTCTTTTGCTAGTACAGTTGATTTGGTTCTTTTGTTGGTTAAGAACAGTTCAATTTCTTTTCAGTTGACCCTTTGTGGACTTGATGCAATTTTCACCAGCTGATAGTACTTTTGTTCTTGTTTTATTTTTAAGATAGTTCTTGTAGGTCTTTATTTATATTTTTGTGAAAGCAAATTGAAGTAGCAAAAAATCTTAACTTTGCATTCATGCAGTTTGCTAAATCTGTACTTTTGTTTATGCATATTATATTGAATCAGAGCTCTGGCAGAATATATCTCATATTGGAGTACTGCAGAGGTGGCGATTTGTCTGTGTATATACAGAATCATGGTAGAGTTCCAGAAGCAACTGCAAAGCATTTCATGAAACAACTAGGTACCATGGTTTGTATGTTGGAAATTTTGTTATTGAAGCTCGTACTAATGTGTTTTCATGCAGTTTGTTGTAGAGACTTTGATTAATTTAATTTTAGATGATTTATTCTCTTTACAGCTTCTGGTTTGCAGGTTCTCCGTGATAACAATGTCATTCATCGTGACTTAAAGCCACAGGTATTATCCTTTTTGCTCCCATACCATTGCTCGATCTCTATTCTCTAATATCTGAAACTTATGGATATTCTGCATAAAAGGTGGCTGAAATGTTGTGCATCTATATCTTGATTTTTCTAATATGTTAAGACTCCAAGCCTTATTTAATTGTCAAGAGCAATTGGACTGTTCACCTGATTGAATGAATATTTACTGGCTTACTGGCTTCAAATATTAATTATTCTTCAGGGCTTTCATAAGCCAATTTTTCTCTCTGAATTAACAAACTTCCTTTTTGTGTCTGAGCCAATAGTGGTTAGTCTTTAGTCAGGAGTTCTCTATATTTGGGTGATTATAAGCTTAAACTGGATATACTTTTATAAAAAAAATTATACTAATTTTCAAAGACAACTACATCTTTAGCTAGGAAGCATATATGTTGAAGTAATCATTTTGTTGCAGAGCCTTCTTCCCCCTCTGCTTCTGCTCCATCTCCCTCCTCTTCTCTCTCATCTGTAATTTGGAAATGTTTCTGTCACCATCCCTTTGCCTCCTTCCCTCTCCTCTTCTTGGTTGTGGCTCCATCCTTCTTCTCCCTCTTTTGCTGGTGGCAAGTTGAAACCCTTCTTCAACTACTCCCTTGTCTTTTCCTCTCCTCTCTTGGCCATGGCTACTTCCTCTTTCCTCCATCCTCCTCTCTCGACCTGTCAACCACTATCTAGAACTGTGGCTGTCACACTCCCTGCTCCTCCCTATTCTGCCCCTTCTCTCTTCTCTTTTCATTCTATCGGCCATAACATAGAATTGCTTTGGTCATGATCCCCATTCCATTCTCTTCTTCACCTTCCTCTCTGTCATCCCTTCTCTCCTCTTACAACTATCACTAAGAACTGCCACTATCCTCACCACTCCCCTCTCCCTGCTCCTCTTCTCCACCCTCTCTCTCAACTGCAACCTAGATTTGCCATTGCTGTCTCCCTGCTCTCCTCTCCTCCCTCTTTTGCTGGTTTCTCTTTCTTCTCCCTCCTCTCCTCTCTTGGCACAGTCTGGAACCAACAGTGCTGCCCGTTTCTTTCTTTTAAGCAATTTGGTAACTGAATTTGATGAGCTTTACTAGAATACATCTATTTTTGTTATTATAAAGGAAGAACCATTCCTTAGATGTTGAATTGTTATTGTTAAGGTTCTCTACTTTATATCACTAGATGTTTGATTGATATTGTTAGATTGTTATCCTTAAGTCTCCAAAATATCTTGCAACAAGTTGTTCTTCTAACTCGAGTGATATTTTGGGCCATCAATTTTAGAATATCTCGATGAAGTCGACAATAGTTTTGTTTCTTTATTGAAGATTTTTGAATTGTGAAAATAGAGTTTGAGCATAATAAGGGAACATTGGATGAGAAATGGTTGGTTGTGTAGATTGAAGTAGCCCCACTTAAACTGAAATGGGAGAACATTTAGGAGGTTCAGATGTCCAAGACGTTTAAGTGACCACTAAAAATAACAAGATATTTCACATTAGGTTTAAACTTTAAAGAGTGCAACATGACAAAGATCACTTAGTTTCAAACAATAAAGAAGGCTTTTTGTTCCTTAAAATGTCTATATATGTTTTCCATGAAAGGGTTGGCAGTGATGGTTGCCATCATGTGCATGTATTTATAGTGCACTTATCTTTTAGCTTCTTGGTCAGTCTATTTGATAAGTGGCCAATTGAAAAAAAATTGTCCATTCAAAATATTATAAGCTGTTGGACAGACTGATTGTTAGATATGCCACCTTGTGTGTCTTCATGATTGATTATGTTCTTGTCTGTGATACCTGGAAAAGCATATATTAGAAATATGTAAAGCTGATAATATGTATTTTTGTACAGATGTTGATTTTATAAGTATTTGTAGTTAGAGAATATAACAATTTTGCATTCTTGACAATTTTAGAGGTTAAAATCAAGTGGTATTTAAAAACTTTATACCAAATATTTTATAATGAGAAAAGAAAATATTTTGTGATGGTTTACTATGTTAGTCATTACAGGATTATAGTTCTGAACAAGGTTTGCCATACCGGACTGTACCGCCCGGTACGGGCGGTACATACCGGTCCGACAGACCAGCGGTACGCGGACCGCCCCGTACCGTATCGAGTACTGTAGCAGTGTACCGAGTACTGTAGAAACGAGGAAGCAGCGGCGAGCGGCGGCAGCAGCGGCGGCGAGCGACGACAGCAGTGGCGGCAGCGGCAGCGGGAAAGGGAAAGGGAGCGGAAGGCGCGAGCAGCGGGAGGCCTCGAGGGAGGCGCGAGCAGCGGGAGGGCTCGCGGGAGGCGTGAGCAGCGGGAGGGCTCGAGGGAGGCGCGAGCAGCGGGAAGGCTCGCGGGAGGGCTCGCAGGAGACGCGAGCAGCGAGAGGGCTCGCGGGAGGCGCGAGCAGCAGGAGGGCTCGCAGGAGGCGCGAGCAGCGAGAGGGCTCGCGGGAGGCACGAGCAGCGGGAAGGCTCGCGGGAGGCGCGAGCAGCGACAGCGGCGAGCAGCGGCAGCAGGAGCAGCGACAGCGAGCGACGAGATCGCGATCGGGATCGGCAGCGGCAGCAGGTTAGGGTTGGGGTTATATCGGTTTAGTTGGTTCGATTGAACCAACTAACAATCGAACCAGGACCGAACCAGACCTAAAATTCTGGTTCGGTTTACCCAGGCGCTCGCCCGAAGCGCCCAGCGCCTGGGCTCGGGCGAGCGCCTAGGCGGCGCCTGATTGAAGCGCACCGCCTGGGACATTAGCGAGGCGCTCGGGCCTCGCCTCGCCTCGCCTCGCCTCGCCCGAGCGCCTAGGCGAGCGCCCGAGCGCCTTTTGCAATCACTGCCTAGAACCAAGTATATTTGTAATATATTCATCATGATTTGCATTATTGGTCTGTATCGATATACCGACTAGCTGTTGGTATGGTACGTACTGAGTTGGACCAAGCATACCAACACGGTATACTGGGGTGTACCAATGTTCTGCGTATACCGAGCAGTATGCTTCGGTACGTCAAACCTTGATATTCATGAAGTCTTGAAGATGTCTTAACCACAATGACATCAAATCACACTTTGACTCTGTAGGTTATTACCATCATTCATCGGAGATATCATATGCTATAATGTTATCTCACTTGAAGCTTCGGTATCATCTTTTATTTAACTAATTTATTCTCCTGAAAAAAATGTTATAGAATATTTTTTACCTTTAATCTTATAATAATGTTTTTATTGTCTATAGCATTGTCTGATGTTTTCCTAAAACATTAGGAAACGTGTGGTACATATCGCTTGAGTAGCTAGTTGACTGGTACATGAAGCAGTTCATTTTGACAAGATGCAGGAATATGTCCAGGTATAGGTCCGTACAGGGTTTGTATTGGGCGATACGATTGATACAGGTCCTCTATCAGTTGATATGTGTTGGTGCCGGTCAGAGTTTGACTGATAATGACCCAAATCGGTTCTAGTTTAACCTCAACAGTCACCAACAGTCAAATTGACCGTTGGGGCCTCTTTAAATCCCCCTTCCTCTCCTCTCTTTCACTCATACTCATTTACTCTCATTCTCACTCTCTTACAGTCACTTGTGATTAAAATTTCTAATCGGTGGTTAGTGGTAGTCAAGCTATTGATTTGGATAAAGAGAGATTGGAACTTAGGATCCGGTGGAATTTCTCTCCAATTAAAGGCATTTAACTTTTCCTATGTTTTATTTATAATTTCAAATAATTAGAAGCACATTAATGCATAATAATGAAGGTTAAACGTAAGGTCATTGTCATACGTTTAGTCCAGATTAGGTCTATTCTCTTACATTTAGCCCCAAATTGGGGGTATCTAAGGTCAATCACGGCTTGTTATTAGTTGTTTGATTATGAATTTATTGGTTGATTAAGTGTTTTTCCTTGTATTTGGTGCGATTAAAGTCTAATTAGAGTTAATTAGTGTCAATTAGGTGTTTTTCTTTTAAGTTTTCCTCATAACATAGAATTAGATACACTCTTATTCTTACTTAAATATAATTTATCTACCAATAAATTTGGACAAAATATCTCAAAAATATCTACCAATAAATTACGACTAATCCTCAAACAACCACCATGCCTCGTGTTAAAAGAAAAACTGCTTACACATGGGCTTTAATTCAGAATTCTATATTTTCTTATTCTGATTTTTTGGGTTAACTGCATAGTTATTAGAGTACTTTGGTGTTTGAGAATTTACTGTTGAAAATCAATTTCAGCTGGAGTTATTTTTGGGCAGCTTATTATGCTTTAATCTGCCATCTTAACTTTCTTTCACTGGTACATTCAGTTAGGTTATTTATTATTGTTGTTTAAATATTTTCAAGCAATGTTTAGATTTTAATGTACTTCATGTCTAGTTAACAGTTAATTATTTCTGTTGCTAACTAAACTTAGTTTTGAACTTTAGAGTTGCAACTGCTTTTACTTTAATGCTTAAATTTTTGTAAGACAGAATCTTCTTCTCTCATCATATGGTGAAAATGCTGTCCTGAAAATTGCAGACTTTGGCTTTGCAAGGTGAGTTTTTTATTCTTGTTCTTGCTTTGTTTATAATATTAATGCTGTATATTTATTTTGTTATTGTTTTTCATGAAATTGATATGCATGGATTAGCCAATCTTATAGAATGTCATATATGTGATTCTTATTTTCCATAATTAATGATCACTACTTGCAATCTTTTCTTGTGAGCCTCCCCTTTGCTTGACATGCTAGCCTTACGATGTTGTACTAACGTTACAAGTTCTTTTTATTCAATATTTGTTGATCAATGTAATGAGTTGTTGCATTACTAACAACATGAGTTTCTTGGATCCAAATGAGCTATGTAGAATAGGTTGATTTCTCTATCCTAGAATACCATTAACCAAGGCATTTCTCATAAAATTGGCTCAGATGTTGCATCTTGCCAAAATTTGTCTGAGATCTTGTTATCTATTTTCAATAGAATTAGAAAAGAAACATCATCAGATATGTTTAGTTGTTTCACTGTCTTTCCGTTGGTGTATTGTGAAAGTGGACCACTTCAAATAATTCATGATTTAAGATTAAAAAGATTTTGACTGTGAACTACTAATTCCAGTGTGGTCTTTTGTCTGCATCTTCACACTGTCAACTACACTGGTGCTAAAAAAAAAACTTTGGTACTGTTCTAAGATTATATCTTTGCTAATTTCATCATTATTTTTTTGCCTTTATAAAATTTTCTAGCTTTTGCGAGGTTATGCTCTGAGATATTTTTCTAGAGCCTTTTTTTTTATTCATAATCTCTTGCAATGTCTAAATAATAATTTTAACTCAATTTTCATTGTCTTTCAACATTTCAAATATGCAAGACATGCTTAGTATCTCATAATCAGTAAAACTTTTGTTGGAATGCCATATTTCTTGAATTGCTTTTTCTGTTTAGATTGTTTTTCTGGTCACTTTATGGAATATATATATATTTTTATATGGTGCTTTGGCTGTCTATCGTAATAAACTCATGTCAGATCTCTGCCACCTCGTGGCTTAGCTGAGACTCTCTGTGGTTCACCTCTTTATATGGCTCCAGAAGTAATGCAATTTCAGAAATATGATGCGAAGGTGAGTTCCAATTATTGCCACATAAGAAATACCATCCATAATTCATGCAGGTCTGTTGACCATGTTTCACTCTAATAACAGGCAGATCTATGGAGCATTGGTGTTATTCTTTATCAACTTGTGACAGGAAAAACACCTTTTACTGGAAATAGTCAAATACAGGTTGGTTTGCTTATTTAGTTTGTTAATGATGTACCACATAAGCAATTGTAATTTTCCAGTAACATAGGATCTTTCTCAAGCAGTTGCTGCAGAATATAGTCAAAACAAATGAGCTAAGTTTCCCATTGGGCTACAATTTGAGTTGTGACTGTATGGATTTGTGCCAAAAGTTATTGCGTCGTAATGCAGGTATGCTGCCTTTTCACTTGAAAAGATGATTCATCATGTAAGCCTTCTTTGAGCCATGGAGTACCAATCAACATTAAGAGAACTCAATGGAAAACTATATTTCAACAACTGGCTTTTAACTATATGTCAACCCCCTAATATGCTAAAAAATCCTAATGAAGATGAACCAAGGCAAGAGAAGGATTTTGTTTGATGGACAGCATGATTACACTTATTGTTGTTTAGATTCCTGAAATCAAGGAGCAACCCTCCAAGTTATCCTAGACTTAGAGCAGAAAGCAAGGAGCAACAAAATTTGCAACAAGAAAAATGTAAATCTCGAAGGCAGATATGTCAAAGTGCTTATCGAACAGAAAGCATTACAAGAGACTGGTTCCTGTTTGCAAATCTTACTTGGGCTGCATCATTCATGATAAATTCTTTATTTCATTGTCCAACTTCTTCTCTCCTTTCACTTCTTCCAGTTTTCTTCTGAAGTCAGTTCATCTTATGCAACTCAATGCTCAATGAGAAGTCTAATCATACAGTTTTTCTAAAAGAAAAGAACTTAGTATGCTTATTAAACAAAAGAGGGTATACAAGTAGCAGACAAGAGGGGAGTTTCTCCCTGGGAGCAGCTGCTAGAAGAACAAAAGCCCTTGTAGCCAAGAGATGGGCTTACCTATTGACCACTAGGGATATGAACAGCTTTAATGACATTTACTATGCTGGAAATTCTAAAAATGTCCAGGAACATAGAGTGGAGGTACCAGGGTATGTGTGAACTTTGTTGACAAAATTTACACAGGTTAGTGAATCTGTGTGGAGCAAAATTTGTTGAAGTCCTAAGTCTTGGGCCTTTTGTAATCCATGAAGGATGGTAGAACATTCAGCTTGAAGGGGGGAAGCGGCAAATGCAAATGCATTTGTCTAGTTATGCAGTGGATCTCAACAACTTTGTCTGCATTTGTGTTTCCTACTTATATCATAGCAAATGCAAGAGCTTTCCTCTTCATTAGAATTCATTATTTACTAGACGAATACCATCTTTGAGCCTTTTGTTTTTCTTTTCGCTTCAACGAAAATGATGAAAAAAATGTTGAATCTCGGATTTTGATGATGAAACCAATTAATAAGTGTTTATGATTTAATCTGCGTTTTGAATGACGCAGGATGCTTCGATCAGGAAGAGACAATTAAAGCAGGAATAATCATGTTGGACTGGAGGAAAACATGTCAGAAGATTGGACGTCGGGCCGGAGGATCGGTCGACGTATCGATAGAAGGCTTCGGGCCATGAACTCGGGCATCGGGCCAAGAAGAGCGGATATTGCGCTAAGGATATCGAAGTTGCGGAGATCAATTGGCCGATTGGACAATAGGTCGCAAGAGAGAACGATGCGTCGAAGAATCGGATGAAGCGTTGATGGACCAATGACGTGCCGGACGACATGATTCATGCTTAATAATAACTGTCTAGATCGAAGTGTGTTTTTATGTGTGTAGGATTAACTACGATAAAAAGGCATAAAGCAAAATGAAGTCCCGAAGTCAAGAACGCAATTTCGTTGGGAGTTCGAGAGTTCGTCGGAAGTTCTGTCGGAACTAACCGAGAAGTCCAGGAGCTTGCCAAAGAAGCTCGTCGGAACTCGCCAAGAAGATCGTTGTGAAGTCCAGGAGCTTTCCGGGAG
The DNA here is from genome assembly GCF_036884655.1 of Musa acuminata AAA Group. NCBI lineage: Eukaryota > Viridiplantae > Streptophyta > Magnoliopsida > Zingiberales > Musaceae > Musa > Musa acuminata. The sequence continues at coordinate 14,953,431 of NC_088345.1, forward strand.
TCCGTCGTAACATTGCCGAGAGATCATCGAAAGTTCGCCGGAAGATCGTCGGAAGCTCGTCGGAAGAAATCAGACTTATCTTGCTTAGAATATATCTTAGGAATCGTAGTTAGTACATAATTAGAGTTGGGATTGGGAGGTAATCCCATTAACTCTGTTAGGGGCCAGTTGGGCTCGAACTTGGGCTGGTTTAGGTCAGATTCAAGGCCCAACCAAGGTGCTGAAACCTTGGCCGGCGGTGGCATCGCTAGGGCCGGTGTTTGCATCGCTAGGGTCGGCGTTTGCATCTCTTGGGGAATAGCACCCTAGGAAATCTGGGCGATGGTACCGCCCAAGCTAGGCGGTGGTACCGTCGGCAGTAATGCTGCCAGTGGTGGTACCGCCCAGTGGCAGATCCTACGACGGTAGTATCGCTCGCCCAGGAATGACGGTGGTACCGCCAATACCCAGGAAACCTAGGATGAGACCTTTTTAGGCTCCGAGTTTGAATCAACTTGAAGTCTATAAATACCCCTCTCATCCCTAGTTAACAAACACAAGCACAAAGAGTTTAAAAGTGAGAAAACGCTGTAGAAATCTTGTGAGAAATCCCCTCATCTAGCTTAAACTTAGAATTCTGTTTAGAGAGGAGTGTGTGCTTGTAAAGGTTGTCTCCTAAACCAGTGAAAAGGAGAAGAGGGGTGTAAGAAGGAGGTTGATTTTCACCTATTAAAGGAAGATCGATAGTGGATGCCGGTGGCCTCGACGGAAGAGGAATTGGCGGAGTGGATGTAGGTCACGACGGTCGAACCACTATAAAAATCCGGTTTGCCTTTTCTTTTGTGCAATTTATCTTACTGCAAACCTTCTTACTGCTTTCAATATGTTTATGAATACGCTTTCAAGTTGAGCAAGTTTCCGAAATCGGTTTTATCGTACGAAACGAAAGAAAATTTTAGAACCGACGTGATTTTACTGCTGCACTAATTCACCCCCCTCTTAGTGCCGACTCGTTCCTAACAGTTGGTATCAAAGCCTCGTATTTCTCATTTAGTTTAACACCCTAGAGAAATGACTCTTTTCGGCTTTCAAGAGGGTTACTCTCTCATTTGTCCTCCTTTTTTTAATGGGATGAACTACACATATTAGAAAACTCGAATGGGAGTGTTCTTGCTTTCTTTGGAATTGAACTTATGAATTACATTGTTGAAAATGGTTTTCGTAGGTCTTCTCTTCCAATGAACCATTGGAATAATTTGGAGAAGAAGACATTTTCTTTAAATGCTAGAGCTATGAACGCTCTATTTTGTGCCTTGGACAAAAACGAGTTTAATCGTATTTCTACTTACCAAACGACTTTCGATATATGGCACACTCTCGAAATCACACACGAAGGAATTAATAGAGTAAAAGATTCTAAAATAAATCTTTTAATGCACGATTTTGAACTTTTTTGAATGAAGTCGAGCGAAACCATTGTTGACATGTACACTCGTTTTACGGATGTCGTCAATGGTTTAAAAGCACTTGGCAAATGCTTTTCTAATTTTGAATTCGTTAATAAGATTTTATGATCGGTTTCTAAAAATTGGGATTCGAAAATAACAGCTATTCAAGAATCAAAAAATTTGAATACTTTTTTGATCGAAGAACTTATCGGGCCATAATGACCTATGAAATGACGTGCAATGCACGTAAAAAACTTGAGAACCACCTTCCAAAGAACAGGAAGGATTTTGGATAAAGAACAATTGAAGACCACTCGAGTATAAGCTCAAGTGATGGTGAACTTGAACTCATCACTATGAAATTTAAAAAGATCATGAAACAAAAATTAAAGAACAAAAAGAACGCAACTACTTGCTATGAACGCAAAAAGAGGGAATAACTTTGGGATGAATCGAGCTCCTCCGAAGACGAGGAGAAAATCAACAAAGGCGAAGTGGCAAACCACGCCATAACGACTTTCTACAACGCGGTAAACAACTTAAACGAAACTCCCTTAGTTTACTTTGAAAGTACTTGATGTTCTTCATGAGTTATTTTTAATTTAGTTTAAAAAAATTATATAAATTTTTTTTTGAAAATTGCATGTTTAATAATGTAATGAAAATGCAAAAATTGGGATCATACTAGTAATTTTAAAAATGATAATGAAAATTATATATATTATGATAAATAAACAAAATTATTAGACATAAATCTAATACTTAAGATAAATCCTATGTATGTTTTAAGAAGCAATAATGTATATCTTGATTATTTTATTTTATGCATGAGGATTTGAAGTAATCATTTGAAATTATATGTTTTGGAATTATGTGTTATACTTTTTGATCTTGATGATTTTTTATTTTTCCGTTTTAAACGTTGATGCATGGTTTTGACATAAGAACAAATATTTGGGCATGCTAATATAAAGTCAATCACACAAATTGAAACTAAAGAAGTTTAGATATCTTTAAGAATCATTCAACATTATGTTCAACAAAACCATGCTTGATGTCTTAATGAAAATATAATGATGATTTGACAGCATGCTAAACGAGTTTATATTTCGAACTTATACATGATAATTTTTGCAATCTTTTGAAAGTTCTTTTTCGGTGTTAATGAATGATGCATGTTTTTATTTGGCATAAATGAAAAAGGCATGCTCCTATGAAATCAATCTTATGAATTGAATCACTAAAAAGAAGAAAGCTTTCTCTTTAAAAAATTTCTCTACTTTATCGACTTTTAAAAAAGGAGAGACTATTGAACCTATCTTTATTCTTAGAATCTCTTGAAAATGATTTTGATTTGATGATTTGGATTTAAATGAGCTTTATCTTGATTTTTCAAGATTTATAACTTGATATTTCTTATGTATGAATCAAGATATTGTATCATTTAATCTCTTATGTTTCTTTTTGTTATTTATAAAAAAAAGAGATTTGTTGAAATAAATTATGTTTTGTGACATTCATGAAAAATTGAGACATTATGCATGAATCGAGTTCTCATGAGAATCTATTTACGTTGTCTTCATTAAATTTTCTTAAAAAGATTTTGATGATTTTGATCATTTGAATTTGAATGAGTCTTTACCTATATCGTGATTTTGATTCCTCGGGATTACTTGAGATTTGAATTTGAATTATAAAATTTCTTATGCATAAATTGAAATCTTTTTCTCCTGCGTTTTCTTTTGTGATTTACTAAAGAGAATATCTTTTTAGGAATTCATGACTTAAAATTTCTTTTAAAGATCTTTTACTATTTGATCTTCTATGATTCTACTTGCTATATATTAAAAAGAAGTATTGGTGAACTCATGATCTTGGATTCTCGGAATCAAATCTTGATATTTTTCTTAATTGAATTAAGATCCCTCACTTTTTATTCTCGAATGATTTCTTGCAGTTTATTAATGAGAATATTTGTCCTAATGAATCACAATGTTTCCATGATTTTTTTTTTGGACTCACAACTCGAGATGATGTGCTTTGAAGTTTAGAACATGATATACATAACTTGATTTTTCTTTCATCTTTTGAAACTCCCTTGTATTTATTTAGTGTATATCTCATCACCCAATTAATTTTTGATATTCTTCATGTGATGAAATTGATGTGATGATATGAATGCATGAAATACTCATGATATTGTTTTGATGCTCTAAAATGATATAAATTTGCTAGCTTATGAGTATCATGTATGATATGATGATTGATTTATTTTTAGTATCATGCATAGAGTAAGGATGATATGTAAAGTTTTAAATTTGTACATGTTGTAAGTTGAAACTATAATGATACACAAACATATTGAAATAATGATTGAAACATTAATGGAATTATGAATGATGATTTGATATTATGCATGCAATACTTCAACTTATGATAATAATGCATGCAATGATAAAATATTCATGATGAAAAATTATTTTAACATTCATAACTTGATTTTTCATCTTTGATTATTTATCCTTTGTCATGATTTGAAAATTGTTGTAAAGGGAAAAAGAGATATTAAATTGTATTCTTCCCTTCTTTTTGACAATGACAAAGGGGGAGAAAAATTGCTAGCTTGCTCATCTCAAAAGAGAAGCAAGAAGTGCTATCTTGCAAATCTTAAGACGCATAAATGCAAACTTACAATATTTGTAATTTTGCATATCATTAAACTTTATGATGATTTGGTGATTATACATGTTCTAAAATGTTGTAAGGTTCATTAGCTTGCATGATGTAGAACTTGCTATCTTGAATATCACCAAGAAGTGCTATCTTGCCTATCTAAAGAAGCAAAAAATGTTAACTTAGCACATCTAGCAAAACTTATATTTCAAGAATTAAGAGTTGCTTTTTTGAACATCTCAAAATTGCTAGCTTGTATGTTTTAAAATGTTGTAAAATTATTGCTAGCTTGCATGATGATAAAATTGAAGATTATGTTTAGTATACGATGATTTGACATTATATCCAAACATTTGAAAGTTACATTTCTCCTTTTTGTTGATGACAAATGGGGAGAAGTTTGATCATGTTATGTATGATGACGTGTTGCAAAAATATTCATGATGAAATTTGCAATGACTTGAATTCAGCTTGAATTCAAGGTTCTATCAATATGACATATTGATAGGGGGAGTTAAGGTTAACTCCGTCATCGATTGGTTGTCATCATCAAAAAGGGGGAGATTGTTGAATCTCGGATTTTGATGATGAAACCAATTGATAAGTGTTTATGATTTAATCTGCGTTTTGAGTGACGCAGGATGCTTCAATCAGGGAGAATCATGTTAGGCCGGAGGAAAATATGTCAGAAGATTGGACGTCGGGCCGAAGGATCGGTCGACGTATTGACAGAAGGCTTCGGCTATGGATTCGGGTATCGGGCCAAGAAGAGCGTATATTGCGCCAAGGATATCGGAGTTGCGGAGGTCAATTAGCCAATTGGACAATAGGCCGTACGAGAGGACGATGTATCGAAGAATCGGATGAAGCGTCGATGGACCAATGACATGCCGAACTACATGATTCATTCTTAGTAATAATTGTCTAGATCGAAGTGTGTTTTTATGTGTGTAGGATTAACTACGATAGCAAGGCATAAAGCAAAATGAAGTCCCGGAGTCAAGAACGCGATTTCGTTAGGAGTTCGAGAGTTCGTCGAAAGTTCAGACACTCGTCGGAAGTTCTGTTGGAACCAACCGAGAAGTCCATGAGCTTGCCAAAGAAGCTCGTCGGAACTCGCCAAGAAGATCGTTGTAAAGTCCAGGAACTTGCCGGGAGTCCGTCGGAACATTACCGAGAGATTATCGGAAGTTCACCGGAAGCTCGTTGGAAGAAATAAGACTTATCTTGCTTAGAATATGTCTTAAGAATCGTAGTTAGCACATAATTAAAATTGAGATTGGGAGGTAATCTCATCAACTCAGTTAAGGGTCAACTGGGCCCGAACTTGGGCTGGTTTAAGTCTGATTCAAGGCCCAACCAGGGTGCTGAAACCCTAGCCGACGGTGGCACCGCTTGGGGAACAACACCCCAGGAAATCTAGGCGGTGGTACCGTCGGCAGTAATGCTGCCAGCGGTGGTACCGCCCAATGGCAGATCCTGCGGTGGTAGTTCCGCCCAGTACCCAGGAAACCTAGGATGAGACCTTTTTAGGCTTCGAGTTTGAATCAACTTAAAGCCTATAAATACCCCTCTCATCCCTGGTTAACAAATACAAGCACAGAGAGTTTAAAAATGAGAAAACGCTATAGAAATCTCTTGAGAAATCCCCTCCTCTAGCTGAAACTTAGAATTCTGTTTAGAGAGGAGTGTGTGCTTGTAAAGGTTGTCTCCTAAACCAGTGAAAAGGAGAAGATAGGTGTAAGAAGGAGATTGATCTTCGCCTATTAAAGGAAGATCGATAGTGGATGTCGGTGGTCTCGATGGAAGAGGAATCGACGGAGTGGATGTAGGTCACGACGACCAAACCACTACAAAAATCCGGTTTGCCTTTTCTTTTGTGCAATTTATTTTACTGCAAACTTCCTTATTTGCTTACTGCTTTCAATACGTTTACGAATACGCTTTCAAGTTGAACAAGTTTTCGAAATCAGTTTTATCGTACGAAACGACATGATTTTACCACTGCACTAATTCACCCACCCCTCACCCACCCCCCACCCCCCTTCTTAGTGCCGACTCATTCCTAACAAAAAAAACATATGTGACTGACTCCATTTGATCTAAACACCCTTTGTGCATCATGTTTGTCGAATATGTCCATTTTAACTCAAGGCTTTGATCAGAAGTCTGTGAAACCTAAAGCAGCAATTTTGAAGCATAGAAGATCAAGATGGAATCTCGTACTCCCTATAGAACTCTAGGGATAGAAATGTATTAATACTTGGATGCTGATGCAGCAATTTTGAAGCATAGAAGATCTAGATCAAATCTCATACTCCCTATAGAACTCTAGGGATAACAATGTATTAATACTTGGATGCTGATAATTCACATTGATGAGTTGAATAGAAAATTGACACTTGTACAACTTAAATCTGTAGGATAGATAGTCAGTGATTTATTGCTAGGTAGACTGCTTACCAGATATATTAAAGTTTAACTGCACGTTTGTTGCTTTGACATTTTTCTTGCATAGCTTGTGCACTGTTTTGGGTAAGGTATGCAATTTCGTACCGTACCGGAGTTTCGACGTTCGTTCGGTTCGGTACGAAACTATATATATATATATATATATATATATATATATTCTTTTTTTTTATAAAAGGCGACGTCACATTCCTTCTCCCACGCGGGGTGATGTCGTCTCGTTTATATATATATTTATATTTATATAAAATATATTTATAAAAGACGATGTCACGTTGCCTCGTATATATATATATATATATATATATATATATATAAGATTATATATATTTATATATAAATATTATTATAAAAGGTGACGTCGCCGAAAAAGGCGACGCGACGTCGCCTTGTATATATATATATATATATATATATTTCGTTCCATTCGGTAAGAGGCGGTCCATGTACTAGTAAGCTGACGGATCGGTACGAAGGTATTGACATAAGGTTTTGGGGCTTTGCTACATTTTCGAAATTGCATACCTCGGTTTTGGGGCTTTGCTACATTTTCGAAGGTATTGACATAAGGTTTTTTAGGAATGTTGAATTTTTAGAGGTGAATTTTGTTTGTTGACCTGTCATTTCAACTTTTGCCTTTTTCTCTCTGCCTCCTTTTTATCCTCACCTGTAGAGGCATAGGAGATGGAAAGCAATCAAAAACTGGTGGAACTTGCATTTTGCTCATCCAGCCAAATTCTGGTACTGGACCAGACTACTCAACACTGATTGGTATTTATTCTCTTCTGTTTTCCTATAAAGCTGGGTAGTATGGGTTGGTATACTGACCGGTATATCAGTACCAGACCAGTCTGACCGGTTACTAAATTTGGTATTGGATTGAGATTTAAATCCTTGGGAGATGGACATTACCACAGAGCTGTCCCTCCATTAAAAAATTATATAAGCTATATTACCTTCTTGGTCAGAACCTCAGTATATAGTTTAAGCTTAATATTTCATGGCATCCTGTGTCATTCTAAATCATCAATTCCTTCCAGTGGAACGGTTAACATTTGAGGAGTTCTTCAATCATCAATTTCTTTCAGAACAGCCTTCCCTTCACACTGCAAGGTCAGAAATGTGTTTCAAATACTTATGTTTTTAGGAACTTCATAATTTTGACTTAAAACTGTGCATTTGCAGGATGAAACCTAAAAAGAGAGATGGAATTCCACTGGTTGAATTTAGTCAAATAAGATCATTGGGAGCAAATTCACATGATGACTGTCTGCCTTTCCCTTTAGATGAGGATTCTGGTGGGCAGGAAGGAAACCTTTCTCATCCCATGAGCAAGGGTTTAACAAAAACAATTTCTGACTTATCTTTTGATATTGGACATAGGAATCAAGCTTGTAGTCCATTAAAAGATATAGCTACTTCTTCCAAATATAATGGTTGTTGGCATGATTCTAGTGGGTCTCCTGGTCGAAACACCAAAGATATTAAGTCTTTCATGGAGCAAAAGCCTTCCTCTTCCAAAGGTCTGATATGTCTTTCTCAGCCTACTACAGTTTCCTAATACAGTATAACTTTAAAGATTATGCTAATTACTTCTGTGATCCGTAGATTCTGCAGTTGTAGATTCATTGGAATTTGTTGATCAAGACTATGTCCTTGTTCCTGGACCACCTCTGGAGATGTCATCTTCCTCAGTGAGTCCCTCGAGGCCGAGCAATTCACCATTCAAATCAGAAAGTTCACCAATTACATCTCCTAATTTTAGTGCATCAAGTGCACCAATGCCAATAACTGGTGCAGCAGTCGGTAATGCTGATGCCCTCAGAAACCTTGAAAGTTGTGGCTCTCCTGCATCAGGAACTTCACATGGATCCATGGACATGGCTGATGTGTCGGAGCAGTCACCTGCTCACTTCATGATGAGGATTAGATCATTGCAGCAGTTTGCATCTGTCATAAAAGATGTGGTCAAAGAAAAGGTGAAGTTTGTGATTCTCATCTTTTTTTCCTGTCTTACCTAACAGTATCTTATGTTGGACCTTTTATCAAATGATTAGTTTTTCTGATACCATTCTATGTTTTGGTTCCAGAATAACCCAAATTAAGGTTGAACAATGTTTATTTCTCCAAATGTGCTTGTGTTGCAATTATGCTGGTTAAAGCTCTTTGATCAAACTTCTTTAACGAATAGGAACCTCAATTTACTTCTCTAACTAATTTTTTCTATTTTGTTTCTCATGGTTTTCGTTAATGTGCAATGATGCAAAATAACTGACCTTCAGATGAAATTGATTTTCTATTAATATAATACTTTCAATACTGAAGATATTGATATCTTTTCCACGAAATACAGCTTTGTCATTGGTATCAGCACTTCTCTGTCCAATTGGAACATAATTTTTTATGATAATCAACTAGATTAGCTGGTAAAGGATTTGACTGATAATAACGATGTCTTGGATCAAGTCCCATCTTCATCAATTACCTTTGTAAATAAAAAAATGCAAATAATAATAATTTAAACTCACGGTTTGGTTTTCTTAATATGTTTATTTCTACAATTAGTTATTCTCTAATGTTAGTCCATTTCTCTCATGTGCTAAAATACTGTTGGACTATGTAATTCTCAGTTAAATCATTTAGTTTAATTTTTTTAGCATTTGTTCTTGAGACTGTTGTTTGACTTGGTATCTTTCTGCAACATTGGGCTTAAAATAATAAAAGATTGAAGATGGTGGACAACTGGAAGCATTCTCAGTTCAGCTAGTGGTTCTTGCTATTTGGAAGCAAGCACTGCATATTTGCCATGCGCAGGCTGCATCAGCTATAGAAGGAAGTCAACGAGAAGTAAGAACCTGGAAAAACTGCATTTCCAACACGGTGGAATATGTCAGCTGTACAGATCCTCAAGCATCAGGTGCTGTTTGTTCAGAGATTGAGAGGGACTTTCTCCTAGGTGTCGAGTATGCTGAGGAGCTTGCCATGGACATTAGGCAGATGACAGGTACGATTTTAAGTTTTTATTTCGAACCCTTCGTTTTAGTACACATATATATTGTCTTTATTTCTGATCCTTAACATAAGAATCATGCAGTAGCTACTGAGCTGCCGGATGCAATTGAGATAATATTTCAATCTGCGCTTACATTGGGCAGACAGGGCGGTGTAAGTAAAACATTTTAGGTCTTTTAATTTTTCATTCTAGTTAAATAAGTTAATATCATTTTTAGTTGTACTGATGTGGATCTCATTATCCATTTCAAGTAATCATGACAATGGAATTTTGTGGGTTATTTTTATCAATATCACCTCAATAGAACATAATTAACTATTTGTTGCCTGAAACAAACAGGTGGATGAGATGATGGGAAATGCAGAGAGGGCATCATCACGGTACTCAAAAGCAGTATGTCTGTTACATTTTCTTCTAGGAGAAGCACCGTCTCTCGTCCTTAACCCACCATTTTCCCCAACAAATTCGGACCGTTACCGCCTTCGTGTGTACATTGATGTTCTCAGCAATAGACATGGCCAGTCCCGGTTTCAAAGAATGGGCATCAAGTGCGAGGATCAATGGAGCTCATAAAACATTTCTTTTGAGCCGCTGGTTGATGTTCCATTACGTGTGGTATCAATTATTTTGTATAGTGATTCTTTTGCTGAATGGCTTGGCATGGTTGATGGTGTACTGTATGTAACGTAACCGTGAAATGATGTTATCAACGCTGGCATTTAACACCTTTTAATTGAAAACATGGTTTTAGGAGATGTGTTGCTACGTGACATAGCTGTTGCTAATCACTGGTTTGGCGCAATCCAAGTCGATCAGGTGCTTATTGTTCTTGATACTTTTACCTACGCCAATCTAAAAGTTGGGACAAGGAAAGGCTGAGTCTTGGCTACCTATGTGAGGAAGGATTAAAAGTATTTAGAGGGATACAGGCTCACATACGCTATTCCCAAACTTTGGAATCATCGAGCAGTATATTGTGGTTCGACAAACTCGGCAAGAGTGTCGTTGGAGTAGACAATACAGATTTGGGTTTGATAGTGTATTATTAATAAGATCGTATTGCATAGTTAGTCTCATGTTCCAATTCACTTGAGACTATTTTGTAAACGGTTTAGTGTATTAAAAATTATTTTTTTAGAAAAACCTTAGATTGTTGGATAAAGTTTGGTAAAGATGTGTCCCTCTTTAAGGTTATTTGGAAGACAAAGAGACCAAATAATGCGCCCACGAAGCCGAAACAAAACCTTGAACATAGCCCAAAGCTTTCTGGGAACCACAACGAAGATATCTTTTCTCTTATATAGTAAACGTGGAGGGGTCTCCTTACCAGACAACTGTTCAATCGTCTTTGAGAGTCAGGAGGATTCTTTGCTTAGGACTATTTTTATATTTAATGCTAAACTAGGCGTAATCCTGACAATATTTAGACGAATTTGCTCTAATGAGAAAAAAAAGGGTAGATAAGAGAAAAACAAGGATTAAAAGAAACTTTTAAGAATAGTTTCACTTTCCAGATTAGCTAAGAATATTTCAGCACGTTGCTGCTGCCTTGAGCCCTTCTCTGTAAGTCTTGTCCAAAATTTCTTGAAACAATTAAATTTTATTTTCGTTTTTGACGGTGTGCAGCAGCTTTTGTTGATTCAGATGACATCAGAACTACTTGCTCTTGATGCCAACGGCTCTCCTTTGATCATTAAATCCAATCTGATAGCTTAGTTCAAAGATTTGTGAGAGTTTTGTTCAACTAAGTGTACCTACTAATAATTTTATCTTGTTATGATCACGATATCTCTAACAGGGAAGGCTGTTTCGCTAAAGAAACTCCGAACGTGTTCCAGCTTTAATATGAAATCACAGAGTTTAAACTATATATATATATATATATATTATTGCAACTTACATTTAGTACAGGTCATACAGCTAATGTGAAATTAAAGTGATCAACAATTGGTTGTCCAATGGAGGAAGAAGTTACCTCCTCAGACATT